>NC_040913.2:56071318-56096944 GCF_004126475.2 Phyllostomus discolor | reverse complement strand
TTTAAAAAATTATGGTCTTTAAATTATGCATACAACTACCTCCGCATTTTACACTCAGTTTTAGAAAATATTCTTTAACATTATATTTAGAATTTAAGTCATTTTTTCAGTAAAGTTGTGTCAAACATATGCAGAGCTTGGAGTTGTACAGCCAAAAATGCTAAAAATTCAATAAACTTAAAATTTAAGAATACAATTAACTTGCTTTAATATTGCCATTTTTTTAGCACAGTTAGCATAATCAGGATTAACAGGTAAGAGCTGCAGGGAAAGAGTTTAATATATTGCAATAAATAGCATTCTACCCATTGGAGAACTTCTTAAGGGAGGTGCTGCTATGGTAGGTAGTAAGCTCTCATCACTGAAGAAAGTGAAGACAAGAAGATAGTCTTTGACAAGAGTTAAGAGTCTGTGCTCTGGACTTGGAAAGACATGAGAAGAATGTAATATCTACCACTTATAGGCCCTATAATCTTAGGAAACAATTAAACTACTCTATTTAAAGCATTTTGAAATTAGGAATACCTACTTTATACCTACTTTCAAAGAAACTGCAATAAGAATTTATATTTTAAGTATTATTGTTTGAATTTCCTAAGTAACACTATGATATTTGCTTATGGCACAGTATTTAAACATTTAAAAAATAAATAAATATGGAACTTAAGGAGTAAAAGATTTCCAAAAATAGACTCACATATATTATAATTTTATATATTTTTGATATAATTGGAAGTAGTATGTCATTTTTTCACAACTACTGTTTTTTCTTTAATATGAACTTCCACTTTCTCTGACAACATGTTTCAGATAATTTATGGTTTCTACATTAAGCAATACTATTTTTAAAAGGTACTTTTATTGATATTCTTTAGCAAAATCCTACTGCACCTGAAAGTCCTATCTCCATTTTGTCTCTAGTCTCAGCAATAATTTTCAACTAGCAAAAATTCAAAGTAGAAAAGTCAAAGTCTGTTAAGGTAGCCTGGATTTAGGTGGCCAATATCCTAGAGAAAAATTAAACACAAGAGAATGATTTCTTCCCTGTATGCAAATAATTATCTTTATTCATTTGTGAAGTCTGCAACTTTTTAGGGCAAGAGTTAAAACATCAAGCTGAAAGCAACATCTGCTGAAAGATGAATAACTAAACAAAAATTTGAGTTTTTCCATCTGGTTGGAAGGATAATAATTAGAATGCAGAGACCTTTGAGAAGGAGGACACTGATAAACATCACATAAACAACTCAGGTTTTCACTTTAGAAATAATTTCAGTCCCCTGCTTGGATGAAGGTTTTCTGCCTACAAACAAAAATATTAATAAAAATAATAAATATGTTAAGAGATGAGCAGAAAATCAAAACTTAAAAAATAGACAATAAAAAGAGATCCAAAAAAGGTACAGATGTCCAAACTAGAATTGTCAGCAATAAATTTTAAAATAACTTTGCATGATAAAGAGATTTGATGGTAGATAAAACACAGGAGAAGAGAGAATTAGTAAACTGGAAGATAGGTCAGTAATAAATATCCGGCCTGAATAATGGAAACAAAAAGACTGATGGGGGGAAAAGCTTAAGAGATACATTGACATAAAGAAATATTTCATATCTTATAATTAAGTTCTCAGAACAAAAGATAGAATGAGGCAGAAATAATATTTTAAGAGATAATAGATTTTCTAATAGAATTTAATTTATCTAGAATTTAACCTACAAATTCAAGAAGCTTCATAAATTTTAAGAATTAAATAAAAAGAAAAACATACAGTGTGTCTGTGACACAGCCACATCAATTGCTGAAACACACACACACAAATCTTAAAAATAGTCACAGATAAAAAGATGCATTAAAACTTCAAAAAAAAAAAAGAATGACAATTGAATTACCAAAATAAGTCCTTAAGCCAGAGATGATAATGAAATTGCACCTTTAAAATTCTGAAACTATTAAATCAGAATTCTATACCTAATGAAAATATTCTTCCATCTTGATTATAAAATAAGAATATTTACAGAGAAAAAGAACTAAAAGAAATTGAGCCTTATCAAAAAAAATTAAAGAAAAATTTATTCACATAGAGGGAAAGGATCCAATACATAAACACTAAAATGAATGAAAAATTTTAAAATTAAAATTATGGAATAAATCTAAATTTAAAAAGTACATAGAGTTAAAATAATGTCTTGCAAATGTCAAGCTAAGCCTAGAATTAAAATTTCCTGATGATAAAATAACCTTTATAGTAAATCACACAAGAAAATCACAGGAAAATGATGTTAAAAAGTCTCTCACAAAGTCCGAATTTAATAATTTGCAGAAAGAATCACATCCAAACAGCTTTAATTCCAGATTAAAAGATTGGTTTAACACTTAAAAATCAATCAAATTATTTCACCACATTAACAGAAAAAATGTATTATCATCTCAATACATGCACACAATATATTTGCTAATATTCAAAACTTGTTCATGGAGAAAATCTAAAGAAATAGAAGGTAACTTATTTCAAAAAAGGTAATCTAAAATAAATCTATTTATTTAAAGTAGAATGTTGCAAACATTTTCCCTAAAAGTGAAAACAAGACAAGAATATCAATTATTTCTATTGCTAATGAAAATTGTACAAACATCTTATCTAATGTTTTAAGGCAAGATAAAGAAATGGAAAGCACAAATAAAGGAGAAAATAACACTGGTATTATTTATATATGGCATAATTATGTTAGTAGAAATCTAAAAATTCTCTACAAATAAACCATTAAAATTAAGAAATAAATTTAGGTCCTGGCTGGTGTGACTCAGTAGATTGAGTGCTGGCCTGCAAAACAAAAGGTCTCAGGTTCAATTCCCAATCAGGACACATGCCAGGATTCCAGGCCAGGGCCCCAGTAGGGGGTGTGTGAGAGGCAAACACACATTGATGTTTCTCTCTCTCTCTTCCTCCCTCCTGCACTCTCTCTAAAAATAATAAAATAAAACTCTTTAAAGGAAAGAAATAAGTTTAGCAAGGTCATAAGTCACAAAATGTTAATATTAAAAATTTTAGTTCTTGTTTTATACAACAGGAATATAAAATTTTAATGATATAACTTTTATAACATAAAAATTATATGGAAACATTCATGAAAAATTTCAAGACCTTTATGTAGAAAATTATGTTATTAAGTGAAATTAAAGAATATATAAATAGAAGGAAGGACATATCATGTATATAAATTAGAACTTTAATACCATTAATTCCCCAACAATTGATTTATAGATTTAATGCATTCCTTGATAGTCAAATATCATTAATGTTATTTAAATGTAGAGGGATAAAATATCTAAAGCATTGTGGAGGAGAAGTGGGTGGAGAAATAACAAAACAAGGTTTTAATATATATTATAAACCTACATTATTTAAGAGTATACTGCTGTTAAAAGATTATACAAATAGAAAAACAGAGCAGAATAAAAACACTAGGAAAGGCCTATATAATATAACATCACTTGATTTATAACAGAGGTGACATTATAATACAATGGGAAAAGTTTGGTTTTTCAAAAATGGTTCTCTCTGTAGTTACTCTTTCTCTTGATAGATTCAGTTTCCTGTTTTTATGCAAAACTATGGGAAGTGTCTCTGATGTTATCATAAGTGTAATTTTAAATCTATACCAATTTATAGCTACTAGTCATGTTCCAAATAAGTCTGGTCAAGCTGTATAATTAGCCTCTCATGGTAGCCACCGCAGCTTACCTTGCAATTTTTTTTTCTCAAAAACTATCACTAGGTATGGACATTTTAAAATTTTACTCATTTATAGAACTTTTATTTAACTATTAAAATTGTTTCCTTTCATCTCAAATAAGAAGTGACTGCTTGTGGTTCCCCTCGGATCAATTTCTTTTCTACAGAAACCTAGATAGAGAAATACTTCCTACCTTGGGCCACAAAGTAAAGGTAGTTACACAGAGAAATGCAATTTCAAGTTGTGGGACTTATTGGGGCCATAAGTGATCCAGATCTATGGAAACAAATGCCCATCAGGACATGAGTGGATCAAAAAACTATAGTACATTCACACAAGGAATACTACATAGCAGAAAGAAAGAAGGAGCTCCTATCCTTCACAACAGAATGGATGGACTGGAGGGCATTACGCTAAGTGAAATAAGCCAGGAGGTGAAAGACAAACACCATATGATCTCACCTATAAGTGGAACCTAATCAACAAAAAAATGGAGAAATTATAATGTTAGATTTTGGTACACTTAGTAAACATTCTAAATTTATTTTCTTCCAATTCTCTTTTCTTTATCCTACACTTAATTTTCCATTTTATTCATTTTTTGGTGAGCATAGTGATTTTAAAAATTATCATTAATTTTCACTTTCAGAAATAGCATTGTAAAAGATATACCTCAATGAAGTACACTTTATATGGGAATTAGCTTCTAGCAACAAGAAGAGCAAATAACATATTTGCTTTTATACCTAAAATAAAGTGTTTGTTCAATTGCTGGGCTTACGGGTAGGTATGTAATTCTCCACATACCCAAAAAATAAAAACTGAGTTAGAACAAGAGCAATTATCATAAGTTCCCATGAAAGGGGTCCTGAGAGTAAAACCTTGTATCAGTACTTCATGGAATGAAAATAGAGAAGTTGAACTGAGATCAGTAATATCCTGTAAGAAACTAACACAAATGTTCCCAGAAGGAAAGTGTCCTGAATTTAGACTTCAAGATTTTCAGGAGTCTAGGATAAAACATGTGTAAACTCACAATTGAAGGCCAACGCATGCACACATAAAAAACCACCATGAATGAAAGTTAGAAAAAAAACACTTTTTTAGCTCCGTGCTATGTAATGGATATTGTCTAAATACCCACCTTGCCATTTTTCTTAAATATATTTATTATAGATATTCTAATATCTTTATCTAATAATAACAACTGCATTATTTATGCATCTGTTTCTATTGCCTGTTGTTATTTCCTTGGTCCTGATTCTTATTTCTTTGACTGAATGTCAGAAATTACATATGAAAAGATTACAGAGCTCCTGGGGAACAGCCTTTCCCCCAGCAATAGTTCACCTCTTCTAAGCAGATAGCACAGTGTGTCTCATCTTAGGGAAATTCTGACCCCAGGGATCATTTGAAAGTGTCTGGTCACATGTTTTAGTGTAGTGATGGGTTGGAGGTGCTACTGGCATCTAGTAGGTAGGGGTGGTGATGCTACTAAACATCCAGCAAAGCACACAGCACAGACCCAACCACAATTTTCCAGCCCAAAATGTAGAGTGCTGCTATACAGAAACCCTAAAATAATAGAGGGCAGATCCAAATAACAAACAATTGAGCTCATCGTTGGCTGAGTTGCATTCATTTCGTTTACCCTTTTCCTTCCAAGAGGCCCCAAAATACTGGCATTTAAGCTCATGCACACACATATATCTACACATATACATACTCGCATGAAAATGAATCCATCGAAGTCTGCACTTCCTCCTTTAAGACTTAGTAGGAATTTTCACCTTCTCTCAGAACCATTTCCTGCCCCTCCCTCAATCCCCACAATTACCCCTTAAGGCTTCAATAGATAAGGTTATGATTTTAAAATAGAATCTTGGTACTGCTCTAACAGATATTGATATATGTCCATGGTGTTGAAGTCTGCTATATAATTTTTAAATCTAAGCTGCTCATTTGCACCTTGCATCCAGTGCTTATGCAAGTCATTAGAATTTTATGCCATCTCCTAAGGCTACCATTCACTATATTTTAAATGTAGACCTCCTTTATTCCCTATTAGAAATCACTTCCCTAATTTCCAATCAAGATTTTAAAACATTATATGTAGACACACATATACATGTACTAAAATATTAAGTGTCTTGTACTTTTTAGATTATGATTTCACTGATTTGAAATATATTATCATACCAAGCAATATATAAATAATCACAAATTAGTACAGGATCCATGTAAATAAAAAGAAAATACATATGTGTATAAGGCAGGAAATTCTCTGTTAAACTCAGTCCCAGGGACAGTTACTGTTCATTTTGCAATGAATTTCATTCTAGTCCTTTATCTACACCTGTTTTTACATATATGAGTAAATAATTCAATATAATTTATCTAAACTTATGGCAAGTATTTTAGAAGCAGTTCGATGAGGATTCAGTACCCCCTTTCATGATCTAAACTGTGCCTGGACTTAATTCTAAAGTATGGTATATTTTTTAAAGGAGCAGATAATATATGTTACCAGCTATGACCTCTGCTACACACATTTGAGCTCTTCCTGCTGACAGAATTTCAAGTGTAGATTAATTTACTCAGAGCTTGGCTAATTGGCCATTCACTCACAGTGGAGACAAAATGCTGATTTAGTCACTTAAACCAGTAAGTAGGCTATCTCTAGGAGGAAAAACATCATCTTTCTATACCACTCTTTAAAAATTGCCCATGAACTCATAAATAAGCTTTTTTTTGCCTTGTGTATTACCAAAGAATAAGAAGAAATCTAAGGGTCATGGGAACTCTTTCCTCTGCTCCTTTCATTCAGGGTTGTTCTAATGTAGATTATTAATAGAGAATCATTTGTCCTCTGTTTTCTTATCTGCTGAGACAACCATTAATATCCAACCATGTGGATGGCATTCTAGTTACTGTGTAAAACACAGGAGAGTGTCTAAAATCTAAATCAGATGAGTCTATGAAGGTTGATGATCCCAAGGAAAAATATAGTTACCTTCCAATATGAATTCCATTCTCCAGAGAAAGAAAACTGACTTCAAAATATTTTGTAACTATAAAGAAAACCACCATTATGGGTTGAGAAAATGCAGCTAATGGGTAAAGGAAGTCACATACAGTAAAAGAAATCAAAATGAAAGAAAGGTGCCCATAGTAACATGCAGAATAGGGATGAGAATGTACCATATGATGCTTTTTAAAATTTGTTTTAGTTTGAGTGATGGGCAGGTGAAGGAGAAGGTAGAATTATACCCCTGGTATATGTGTTAGACTTTCTTTATAGACTTTGGTATATGTGTTAGATTAGACTGTTTACCCAGGGCCAATATAGCATCATATCAGCAGACAGGGAGCATGTTTGATGAAGGTTTTAAATAATGAAATGTTAACAATTAATATTTGTATTAAAAAATAAAATGAACTTTTATGCAACTTGAATTAAAAATAGAAGACATACTAGGGAAAACATAATTTGAAAAGCTCACTAATACAATAAAAGGTAACAATTATGTCCATATTTAAATTTAAAATGCAATAAACACTGTAACAACTTCACCATGTTTAAGGCAAAGTCTAAGCGCTATTCTTTCTGCATCTGGGCTAGTTTTCCATCAGAGGCAATATTGGGAATATAGTCTAATCAACTTAACACTACTGGAACTAAAGAGGAGTTTGACTATATATCTAAGATGAATATTATTTTAAAAAAGAAGTAACTAATGAGGATGTGAAAACTACTATCAAAGAATGTGTTCAGTATGGATGAGGGTTAGCTATTCACAAAGGAAAGGAAAATATTGTGAACTACTACAAACAAATGGGTGTTAAGATGATGACCTTCAGTTTGCTCTATGGATATATATCACATTCTCTGAATATGAAGGCTTGCAACTGCCTAAGGGCATTGCCAGTTATCACTTGTAGCAACTGACAAAAAAGGCATAACTCCTGTGACAAGAATTGCCATCAAACCAGTCAGTCAGCTCGAGTACCAGTCAATGTTGTATATCAGTGGGAGATAGTGACCATCTGATTTAACAGTGGAGAAGCAAATAAATACCAAAGGCAATAGTAGATATTTTAATGAAGGTAAAGATATAAGATTTAGCAATTAACTTCATAAGAAGGGGAAGTGAAAATTGGGTTTATGGATATAGAAATATTAATTAAGAAGCAGAAGATAGAGGAACTTAAATTTACAATGCTTCTTTTTGTATACACCAGGTTGCAATTCCATTTCTCTGGTTTCCTTGCAACATAAACTCTTTAATTACATGTGCAGGAATAGGAAGAGAAATACCACAGAGGTATGCATTTTCAGAGGATAAATTATTGAATTAATTTGATTAAATTTATCTTGTCTATCAACTCACTTTTGCTACATTTAAATATGCATGTGTAATAACTGCTTTTTGTAGCATGTCCATTCTCCCCACATAAGAAAATAGATAACATAAAGCAAATATCTATTCTATAACATCAACCAAAGTGATAATTTTGGTGTATCCATTTCCTTCTCATGCATTCTATGTGCTTCTAATGGAACATTCCCACATTTTCCCATCTAGAAGTTGATAATATTGAAATAATAATAATAAATCCCTTGTAGAAGAGTTGACAGCCACTGAGAACCTCATTGTCCTTAGACAATGAATTTGTGTTTTCCACATATCAATTCTGGGGCTGAAAACTACTTGCTGCAGTTTTCAACCATTCAACTGTGACCATTCAACCAGTTTCCTGGCATTGCAATAACTACTCCCTGTTCATTGTTTGATTTCTTCTCTACCATGAACCCTTGGAAGAAAGTCCTGATTTACCTCCATTTTGTAAAGGAGGCACATAGACTGACAGGGTTTAGGTAATTTACTCAAAATGATGTTGTCAGTAAATGGTGAGACAAGGATTTGATGCAATACCTGGCTTAGTCAAAAACACACATTTTAAATTACTAGGTCATAGTTATTCTTTATTTTGGACAAATGCCAATGGTAAGTAATTAATATGTTCAGCATAAAATGTATTTCTTTTTTATTGTTATTTCATTAAGTCATCCCAATTTCCCCCCTTTGCCCTCCTCTACTCAGCCCACCCCCAGATCCCACAGTTAATCTGCACACCATTGTCCATGTCCATGGGTCATTCATACATGTTCTTTGACTAGTAGTCCCTTCCCCTTGTTTCCACCATTATCCCTTTCCCCATCCCCTCTGGCTGTTGTCAGTCTGTTCCATGTTTCCATACCACTGGTTCTATTTTCATTAGTTTATTTTATTAGATTCTTTTTATAAGTGAGATCATATTGCATTTGTCTTTTATTGGCTGGCTTATTTCACTTAGCATATTACTCTCCAGTTTCATCCATGCTGTCACAAAGAGTAGGAGTCCCTTCTTTCTTCTGCGTAGTATTCCATTATGTAAATGTACCACAGTTTTTGATCCTTTTATCTACTGATGGGCACTTGGGCTGTTTCCAGCTCTTGGCTATTGTAAATGGTGCTGCTCTGAACATAGGGGTGCATGCGTTCTTTTGACTTGGTATTTGGGATTCTTAGTGTTTAATCCCAGCAGTGGAATCACTGGATCAAAAGGCAGTTCCATTTTTAATTTTGGGGGGAGATTCCATACTGTTTTTCACAGTGGTTGCACAAGTCAATGTATTCCCACCAACAGTGCACTAAGGTTCCCTTTTCTCCACATCCTCACCAGCACTTGTTTGTTGATTTATTAATGATAGCTTTTTTTTGTCAGGTTTGAGGTGATACTTCATTATGGTTTTAATTTGCATCTCTCTGATGGTTAGTGATGTTGAGCATCTTTTTACATGTCCTTGGGCCATCTGTATGTCCTCCTTGGAGAAGTGTCTATTCAGTCCTTTGCACTTTTTTAAATTGGATTGTCTTCTGGTATTGAGTTATATAAATTCTTTATATATTTTTAGATTAAACCCTTGTCTGATATATCATTGACAAACATGTTCTCCCATACAGTCAGCTCCCTTTTCATTTTGATGATGGTTTATTTAGCCGTACAAGCTTTTTAATTTGATGTAGTCTCATTTGTTTATTTTTTCCTTTATTTTCTTTGCCCTAGGAGATATATCAGCAAAACTATTGCTGCATAGGATATCTGAAATTTTACTGCCTATGTTTTCCTGCTTTTCAAAATAAATTACGTGTTATGATAGAAAATTACTCTAAATACAACGGGATATACAGTAATTCAAGTATCTACTATTGCCTCATACAGTAATTCAAGTATCTACTATTGGGTACAAGGGAAATAATCTTTAAATCACTTCCTTACAAACACATTTGCAAGCCAGTTTGTTTATTTGAAAAACACACTAACCTATTACTTCTTCATAAAAGAAAGAAAATAAGGCACATCTCCTGATGCTATTAGTATATAGTATAACTGACAAAATATAGAACCATAGTGTGGGATATCAATTATATTTACCTTAATCAAAACACTTTTGGGCATTTGAGGATCTCGTGAGAAAATTTGGACCCAACAGGTGAACCTAAGAGAGCTATGAATTTTTAAGAGAGCAGCTAACAGTGTCTCTCCATTTCTTTCTTCTTCTCATTCTCACTACTACACAGGCATCTTACAATTTAATGGGAAGAGCAGACAAAGAAGTCTGTATATTACAGCACAGTATTATAAGAATGTGATAAAGTAGTCAGAAGAAGACAGAGACCTGGGGGCTTCTTAGACAGAGATCTGAGTTCTAAAGCTAACCTAAGTCGTTGTGGGAGAGAAATGGTGTCTAGACTTTTCCTAAAGGCTTCATACACTTTAAGCCAGAAGATTAGAAAGTCAATTTGGGTTTTGGCAAGATCAGCTTGACATCAGTATGGAGGAAACAAAAATCAAATGCACAAGACAAGTAATAGAGGAACCAGGTAGTGGGTTCTTAGAGTAATACACAGAGATAATTATTTGTGGTAAAGTTTTAACAGAGGTGTGTAGAGGATCACATATTTCTCTATTTGACTGAAAGGAGAATATCTAATCAAGTATAAAATTTTCTTAAAAAATATTACCCACATAGCCAATATCTTACATATTTTTAAAATCTAATTCTTCATTTTTATGTATTTATTTAATTTTAATTTAAGTATAGTTGATATACAATATTAGTTTTATATGTACAACATAGTGATTTGACATATGTGATCCCCACAGTAAGTCTTGTAATCATCTGTCACTGTGCAAAGTTATTACAATAACAAGACTCTTCATGCTTTCATTTTTTTCCATTTATTTAAGAAGTCTCATATTCTAATTGAGAAAGGTAGAAAAGTAAATATTTAACATGTATTTTTACATTAACATGCTATCCATACAAGTTGCTGACTTCAGGAATTTATTGTGTACTTTTTTACCATAAATAATATAAGAATATATCACCTGTGTCTTGAATAATTTGTTGGTTCACAATTGTCTCATTTCAGAGCTCACCATAAAAATATGAATCAGAGAAACAGGTCTGTTTTCACATTTAAATTTCAATAAAAATTAAAAATCTGTCAATAAAAGAAGTGAGCTAATGTTCAAAAGATTCTAAAACTAAAATGATCTTTTTCTTAATTCATATGCATACTCCTCTTTATTAAGAGGAAAATGTATTAATCAGAATTTTAAGTATGGCTCTTATTTCAATCTTTAAAATCTTGTATAGGTGTCTCATATTTGTAGTATATTATTTTAAAGTCATTATAATATATGCACAGAAAAGTGCACAGATCATGAGTGTATGACCCAATAAATCTTCGTAAATTGAACAGACCCATGTAACACTCAAATGAAGAAATATAAGATTACCTACATCTCCAAATATTCCTCTTCTGCCCCACTCATGAGCCCCAAACATGACCATTAATCTAGCTTCTATTAGTTCAGATCAGCTCTTGAAATTTATATAAATGTAATCATACAGAATATACTCTTTTGTGTCTAGCATTGTTTTTTCACTCAGTTGATTAATTCTCTTTTTTACATGACCAATCTGCTGTTAAACCCATCATTTGAGCTCTCAATATTAGTAACTAATTCACATTAGTATTCTTATATTGATTAGCAATATATGTTGAAATTCTATAGCCTGTCATCTCTTTTCTTAAATGTTGATCACATATATCTGATATTCCAGCATCATCTATAGGTCTGTTTCTACTGTCTTCATTTCCAAATAGTCCTAGTTGATTGTTGTTTTTTCCTTTATTTTGTTTTCTTGAATGTTTTTGTTGAATGTAAGTCATTGAAGAGTCTCTGAATGGTGTAATATTTATCTAAGATAATTTATCTTATTCTCTAGCAGGCATCAGCATTAGAGGTAGATTTCACCAATCCAACTAGGGACTGAGCTAACTCCAAATATGTTGCAATCCCTATAGGTCTTCTCTGTCTCTGATTTAACACTTCTCCAGGCTTCCATGAAAATATGGGATCCATGCTCTTAGTGGGTCCAGAGATTCAACATTTGTCTCCCAAGAACCACATGACTGACTGACTCCCTGAAGTTCTAATCAGCTGGTTAGTCATTTTCTTCTAGGAGTCTTAGTCTCTAATCTTTCACTGTTTGTGAATTGTCAAAAGCCTTAAAGAGAAAATTAGGGTGAAGTATTGCTTGACTTTTCTGCATGTTTCTTATTTTTAAGATTATGACCTTTCAAGTCCTTGCAGTCTTGGTAGCTTCAATTTTATGTATTTTGTAGCCATCCCTTTAAGATCCTAGACAATTGTATTATCTTCTCTTCTTATATCTAAGCCTTCTGCTGGCTTCTCACCCTCTTTCCTTGCATAAAATAAAAATTAGCAAATAATGTGTGGGGAAAGAATTGCACAGGATACCAGGTTCACATCTAAATTAACTTATCTTCTCTTTGAGATCTTGGCTTCTCAATTCCAGGCTGTCGCCACAGCATTCCAATTCCTTCAAATAGATTGGGGCACGGGGTATTTTTTCAGCTTTTCTTGTCTTTGGCCATAGCATTGGTCTGTTAAAACTATTACATTATAGTGAGAAATAGAACCACTTGTTAATTTTTAAATGTGTTTATTGTGAAATTTTGTAACTAAAATCTTATATTTCATTACAAATAAATTATAGGCAAATGTTTTGTCATCACAGAGCATTTTGAAAATGAAAAATATTAATTTATGTAACTATTCATATTATTACTAAATCACTTGCTATGAATTGATTCCTTTAATTTTGGCAAATAGATGTGTAAAAAACTATTCCAGTCATGTGACATTTTTGTTATCATTTGTCCTAGAAATTGACTTTCAAATAGTTCAGTGAATAATAAATATCATGTCAACCAGGACATTTAATCATACTTTAATGTTTGAATAAATATAAATTTGGAAACTAGAAAAAAGTAACATAAACTCAGAGTTTATCACTTTCAAGTTTTTGGCCCAATTGTTTCTTTTCATTCTGAAACTGATTATATATATACACACACACACACACACACATACATATATACTTATGATTATATGTAATAAAATATTAAAAACTTAAGGATGCATTTTTAATATTATGGTCATTGTCCATGTTTTTCAATTATCCATAGAAAACTTCTTTTAAGTGTGGTTCTGTATTCTATTCTATTTAACCATTCAATATTATTATTAGACATATATGTGGTTTTCTATTTTTATACTATTGAGATAAAATTGCAAAAATTAATTTTATACATATAAATCTTTACATTTTGGGGAATCTTCTTAGGTAAACTCTTCAAAATAAAACTTTTATGTCAATGGGTATAGATTTTTAAGGCTCTTTAATTCACATTGGCAAATTATTCTAAGAAATTTTAAGCCAAAGCATGTTATTTGTAATGAATCCTTATCAGCACTATCATAAAAATATTCTTCCAATTTACATCTTTTTTAAATGTAATTTTTTAAAGATTCTTTATTTATTCACTTTTAGAGAGGGAAGGGAGGGAGACAGAGAGAGAAACATCAATGTGCAGTTGCTGGGGGTTTTGGCCTGCAACCCAAGCATGTACCCCCGTTGGGAATCGAACCTGCAACACTTTGGTTCGCAGCCTGCGCCCAATCCAATTTACATCTTAAAAAGTTTACATTTCCAATTCAAAAGAACTTTTATGTATACATTTTAATTATTTTTTCTTGAATAAATTGTTTCAATCCTTCAACTATTCTTTTGTGTATCTTGTATTTTTTATATAATATTTAGTTTTTTTATACCAAGAATAATAACTTTTTTCTACTGTACTCTAACTAGCAAAAATAATTAGGCCAATTACCATAACTGTGCTTTGTTCACCGAGAAACTCAGTGGTGTGGTAAAATACATTCTAAATTGGTGCCCTTCAACAAAAGACATGTTATTTTCAATATGGTATTTAAAGTTCACACTGTTATGGATGTAAGAAAATGCAGGGTTAAAGCCAATGGAAACACATCAATCTAATGGACACTTGAAGACAATATCCAACAGTTCTGTTTCTCCCACTGAGCACACACTCATTAGCATTAATCATTATTAACTATTTTCTTCATTAGGCAGGGAACAGCATTATATTGCTCCTGCAGCAAAATTAGACTGCTTCTGGAGTCAGGTGGAAGAGTCAGCTTCAGTAGGAAAAAAAGAAAAACCTCTAATATCAAAATCTAAATATTGGGCTTTCCTCCTACTCAATTTTCAAAAATATAACAAGAAACTGTTCCAGCAAATAAAAGATAGGAAATGAAACGTTCACTTATAAAACATACTTCCTAAAATTCAATGTTCTTATACACATGTCAGAAAAGACCATGGGTCCCACCTGTATGAGGCAGTCCCAGGGTCTAAATCTTGAAGCAGCCATACTATATAACCCATTGCTGAGCATTTCACCTTTTTCTCTAAGGTAGAATGCTTTCTCTTTCTGTCCAGACTCTGATTCTATTATATTACTATTGCTAGGTTCAAACCAGGTAAGTTTCTTACAAAGAGACTGTCAACAATGCACCAAGATATTATTACACCTAAATAAATTTTCCTGAATGAGAGAAATGTGACATATGCTAGTGATCTATACAATATAATGGCACCTCATTTCTTACTGACAAATCTGTTTTATTCATGTTTGCAATGTACCTAAATAAAAAGCTGTATTCTAAGGCTCACTTGTAGCTATGTATGGCTAATATCTTGTCTAAAGAGATATAAGCCAATGAAATAGAATGAGATATAAGCAGAGCCCACTGAGTAGGCACTTGAGAAGATGTCTTTATAGAAATTAAGTTGGCAAGTAATTTTTTTGCCCTCAGCATTTCAGTCTCATCCTTCCTGATGTCTGAAATTTCAACAGATAACTTCAAAGACTAAGGACAAGGGTGGCCTCATTCTAAAAACTAAAGCTAGCCTGGACCCCTGATAACATTATGGAGTCACCATACTGGATAAAGTCATACTGGATACACTACTTATACTCATATTTCTTTAAAATGAGACCTCCTCCAAAACTTATTTAAGCTACTATTGATTGAGAGAAGGGGTATCTGATAATCAGAACACAAAGTCATTCCTGACTGATGCAATTCCCTAAGTACTCATTCAACTCATCTCCCTTTTCCTCTTTTTTCTTGTATTGCATTTTTATTCTACCTAATAGCCTTTCCTCTGCAACTGACTAAATAGTTTTCCCAGTGTCTAGTGCTTAATATACTATATGACTTAGAAATCCTTATAATTTATACAGTCTCATATTTTCATCAGGTACTTCACATTACCCAATTGGTTCCTTTATTGGTCAATTACATAGTTATATAAATGAGTAAATACTTAGCATTCATCTGAAAAAGAGTTACTGGGCTATTATTGGCAAATATGTTTTCCCATATGGTGGGTTATCTTTTCATTTTAATGCTGTTTTTTATTAGCCATGCAGAAGCTTTTTATTTTGATGAGATCCCATTTGTTTAGTCTTTCCTCTATGTTCCTTGCTCTAGCAGACATGTCAGTGAAAATATTGCTGCATGGAATATCTGAGATTTTCCTGCCTATGTTCTCCTGAAGGACCTTTATGGTGTCATGACTTATATTTAAGTCTTTTATCCACCTTGAGTTTATTTTTGTGTATGGTGTAATTTACACAGTGGAATACTATGAAGCAGAAAGAAAAAAGGAGCTCCCACCCTTTGCAACAACATGGAAGGAACTGGAGAGCATTTTGCTAAATGAAATAAGCTGGGAAGTAAGGGACAAATACCATATGAACTCACTTTTAAGTGGAACCTAATCAACAAAACAAACAAGCAAGCAAAATGTAACCAGAGACATTGAAATTAAGAACAAATGGACAGTAAACAGAGGAGAGATGGGAGGGGATAATGGGGGGGAAAGAGTGAAGTATTTTCATTAACAACTATAAAGGACATATGGACAAAACCAAGGAGGGGTGGAATCAGGAGGGAGGAGGGGATGGCTGGGGTAGGGAGAGAGCTGGGGGAAAAGGCAGACAACTGTGCTTGGACAACAATAAAAGTTAAAAAACGGAAAAAAATTAAAAAGAGGGAAAAGTAAAAGAATTACTGGATTTTTGTTAAACAGAAAATCAGAGCCATAGTTAATTCAGGAAAGGAAAAAACACCTATAGTATAAATTGGTTTTAAAATCAGAAAGATATTCACAAGCTAATAGTAACTGTATCTTTTATAAACTAGTAGGCTGTGTTTACCTACTACTACCAATTTACATAAGATGACTATGGCTCTAAGTAATTCTTGAATCCCTAAAAAGGAAATTTGAATCTTTATCCAGCAGATTTTTAAAATAATTTTTTTAGTGTGAGTTTGGTGAGCTATATTTTTCATGGTGCAGTGTCATTCTGGGTTTAGAGTTGTTAGAAATCTATGCTATCAGTATCTATATATATCACATGTAATCATTTGTTATTACTATGAACTGTAGTAAATATTACACCCTACTTCTAATATTTTACCTTCTTAGTTTACTCTCCACAAATATCATTCAGCTTCCAAATGCAGTGAAATGGAGAGAAGTAAACTTAGCCATTTCCCTCTCAATTACACATAAACTCCACTGTTTTGCATTCTGATGGGGAAAGAATTAACTCAAATATCTATAGTGACCAGGCCTATAAATTAAGTGAGTGAAAGCACAAAGAAACTATTTTATTCTCCTCTTGACTCTACTAAACAAGTATGAAGACATCTGACAGCTGCCACTAAAGTTCAGGTATGAAAGCAACAACAAGTATTAGGTCAATGGGGGAGGCATGTGACCTTCCATAAAGTCATACACAGTTGAGGTGATGTAGCCAGTGAGAGATCTGGACCAATGGTGCCAGATCTTTCACTTTTTCAAGAGTTTCCAGAAATCTAGATGTTCATCCTGATTTTGAAATGGAGCTAACACTGTGTAGACCAGTCTACGGAATCACTGGGTTACAACCCTAGGAAGAGGAGAAAGAATTTGGTGTTTATTGAGAAGTTACAGCACTTCTCACTGCAAAATCACAAGACATGATGAACACATAATCCCAGGGTGAGATCTGGAGGACCATCCAGACTCAACACCCTCCACCACTCACAGGGAGGAGTGCAGCTGCTCAGGACCCTTGGCCAGACCCCCAAAACACAAGAGTCCGATCAGTCCAAAGCCTCTGATACAACTTTAGCTCTGGACTCAGAGGTCTTCTGCAGACTATATGAAGCCTTGGAATCTGCCAGACTCCTGATGTACACTGTCTTTCATTGCACTAGAAGAGCAAAACTCTCTGCAACTTTTTACAGTATTTTAATTACTTATATTATTGAAACTTTATATTTCTCAGTTTGGATTAATTTTTTCTTATATTTGTTTATTCTGTTTTATTTACTACATACTAGCATATATGTTAAAGCTTAGGTTTTGTTTCTTTAATTATTTACATTTATTTATCACTTAATTTGTGTGTCTAAAAATTTTGTCTAGTTTTGCTTAAGTATAATTAAATATTATTTTAGAAATAGGTATGCCTTTCTACTTTATTTTAATTTATAAATTATTTTAACATGGAAATAGAGACTTGGTTATTTTTTGTAGTATCATGCTATATCAGCCATTTATGTATTACCTTTAACATATACAATACAATATATAATTGTATAATGATGTAAAATAATAATATACAGTGTTGTGAATATAGAAATAAATATAGAAAACAGAAAGAAATTGCTCAATGTGAAAGATTAAGACTAGTCATTATCTTAAGAAAGAAAAGTTGAATATTTTTCTCTATGATTTCTTTAAGTACATTCAATAGGAAAAAAAATGGCCCTTTGCTAAACTCTAAGTATGTAACTGAAATAAATATTTATGTCATTGAATTATTGAATATTCCGTAGAGATACACAAATCTATAGATTTTAAGGATAGAAAAATAAGCAGGAAGAGAGAATTTATTGTTAATTACTATTCTAAGTATTTTGTAATATTATGTTATTTAATTTAATCATTAAAATGTCCTGCCTAAAGGACAGGGTGCATAATTTGCAGGTCCTAGTATAAAATAAAAATGTAATATCCATTGTTAAAAGAATATTAAGAATTTCAAGGCTGTCACAGTAGACTGTTAAAGCAAGCACACAATTCTGAGTGTATGGAAATGGGCAAATACACAGCCTGCTGGCCCATGAAATCAGCCCTACTTGCCACAGTAGACAGTGTCTTTGATGTTCAGGTGAGGAAACAGAGGCCTGAAGAGATCAAATAACTGGTTTGCAAAGGGTCCCCCTGTTATCCTGTACCAAGAATATGGGGGGAATTAAAGTGTATTCTCATTGGTAACTAAAAATTACATGTGAGAAATGAAGACTTGGACTTTAATAAAATAACATGGTGGTGGAATGGAGAAATATGCATATGGTTAATGCAGAAGTTCTGTGCAGGATTGAGAATAAAAACCTTAATTACATAAATAGATGATTGAAAAAATTGAAGAAGGTTGTGAAAGCATCTATTTTAACTCCTTTCTTAAATGCAAAGAGGAAATAAAGAAAAATATACAAAGAGAAAATTTAAATATATACTCTCTTTTATGAATTTATATATGTATGTGTACATACATATATTTATGTATGTATGTTTCATACACACACACACACACAAAAGAGAGTATTACCTTATTCACGAATAGTCAGGTTATTTTTTAACTAAACCATTTATTCAACAACTTTTATGTGATAGCCACCAGGTACCGAGACTTATACCATATACCAATCATTGAGCTCTTAATGATTATATATAATTACATGTAGAAAACAGGCATAAAAATATGCTCACTGACATGAAGATCTATGGTGAAGGCCTGTAGTGATGATTTCAAAAACTTTAGTCATAGATACTGTGTATGAAAAATACTTGGTAGAAAAATGGATACTACTGCTAAGTCAATGAAGAAATGAAATGAATTTTTCATTGATTTAGTCAGTCAGTCAGTCAGTCAGTCAGTCAGTCATCAGCTATTGATTGAGACTGCATCATTCTTGATGTGCCATATACTTGCCTAAGGCTAAAGACTGCAGAGGTAGATAAGAAAAGTGTGCATTCTTCTGTAATTTCTACTGTAATGAGTGAAATATTATTGTGTTTACTTCTAGAAGTAAACACAAAAATGTATTATTTCAGGTAGTAAAAAATGCTATGAAAAAATGTATACCAGGGTAGGGGTTAAACAGTGAGTGGGCTTGGTGTAAGACTATAGATTAGATTGTGTGGGCCAGATCTTATATATGTACTTCTAATGTGAAATAATGTTTTCTACCAAATAGACTCCCAACTTTTTGACTCAACTTAAAACATTTACATGTGAGTAAATTAAAAGTGTTATTGCAAATTGAATAGATTTCCTAAATTTCATTCTTTAAAATATGACAAGTAATAAATCTAATCCTCAGACTCTGAATACTTTGTTCTCTAAGATAAGTACTTTCTCAAAAGCAATAAAATACAACTGATTTTCATGGGTTGTTGCCTTTTTGAAAGTTGATTTAAAAATTAGTGTGTAAAGTTCCTGTTTTTAAGTATAATCATTTTTACTTCTGAGTATGAGCAAGGAATATTATAAGCTGTCAAGAATTTCCAGAGCTGCCCATGACAGAAAGATGGGTCCACATGCTGTATTTAAAGCCCAGCTGAACAAGTAAAAAATAGTATTTAACTTTCATAGTTATTATGAGCTGAAGCAATTTATTGAGTCCTTCCATGAGGAAAGAAAACACAAACTGGGAAATGGGTGAATGACTCATTTCTTGAGGTGTTGTGTACATACTGCTATTCTGATAATTGGATGATCTGAAAATCAAATAAAATTACATTAATGCATTTTGGGGAGGCTGCAACCACAAAATATTTTAGAAACAAAACAAAATGCTATGAAAGATCAAGAATCCAATTTCTTGTAATTAAAACACACAAAGATTGTGCCTAAAAATGTAGAAAAACAAAGGCATACTTTAAATTTTAAAATAAAAAGCCAGGTGGGGTGGGGGTGGGGGGAATCTCACCTTATTCCTAAAAACCCAGTTGAAATCTTGCACCTATTCAATGTAGTAAAATATTTTGTTTTAGAATAAATATTAAGAGTAAATATTTAATTCCATTTTAAATATATTTGAAAGGATAGCAACTTCACCAAATCTGTAGGCTATAACTTTAATTGACTTGATCATATTTAATGTGAAATAATTTGAAGACAACTCACCGAACTGCCAGTTACAATGAAATATGTGTATTCTTGCCTCTTGTAAAACATTCACTAGTACCCTCAATTATCACTTATTCAAGCTATTTTATCCTATGAATCTCAGAACAAAATAAAATTTTGTTGTAGGAAAACATTGGCCATGAGCTGAATATATGGTATAGAAAATTTATGAGATATCTGAATTTAAAAAATGTTTATTTTTCATTTCTAAATTAAATGTTTAATAGATAATACTTATAATACTACCTTCCAAATGTAAACAGCTATTTTAAGTATTGACTTCAGGAATGAAGGGGTGACCTTTAGATGTGGGCTTCTAGTGGTAGGTTCTCAGATGGCAGATAGGGGCTGGGCCCTTGGAGAGAAAAACATATCCTGTGAACTAGATCATCTACCTGAATGTAACACTGTGTTCACTTCCCTGCCCTTTTTACCCTAGCTGGTTAGGTCTGTTTTTTATTGTTATCAATGATTAATAAATGCAAACAGTTAAGTAAAACACGAAACACTATCTTCATTATTGAAACAAAAAAATTACTCCTAACTCCAAAAAATTACTTTGATTTTTAATTCTATCTTATTTTACACTTCATAATAATTACTATAAAATGGTCAATTTTTTGAGTAAGAAAATAAACATATATTGAAAGCCAAACACATGCCAAACAACATGCTAGTTCATTTAATCTCCAAACTTACACTACAATGTGACAGTGTTCACTTCTCTCTGTACTTCAAATGCTATGCCCAAGGGCAGCGGTGATTTGTAATATACACAGTATGTAGCAATTCCAAATATGATGCTTTTGCTTCTATGTAGCATTAAATTATATTTCATTCTTACCAAACATTCTATAAAATAATGCCATTGACTTTCTTTGAAGAAGTGGAGTTGAACTTCTAAAAATTAGCAGCATATTTTCATCAGAAGCTCTGAAAACATTCTGAAATTGTATAGTTCAACTAAAAATCTTTTTCTATGTATTTTTCATTTCAGACCTTTACCACCTTCTATCTAACCTTACATTAATATTTGGTAATATATTTTGTGGTCTACTAGAAATATTCTTTTTAAAAGGGGCTATATTTTATTTTAATGAGTTTTTCTTCAGTAATAACTAAATAGGCCAACACAAGTAAGTGAAAATATGTTTTTGTTATAGAGCTAAGTCCTCCTGCACAAAATAAATTCAACTTAGTCATGAGCTGTTAAAAGATGTCAGATCAATTTGAGTGCTAGCAGTGTAGAACAATGGGCAAGTGTGCTACTGATTTCCTAGGAAATTATTTCTCTATAGCCATTCATAGGATTTCCATGTAAATTAAGGTTAGAAGAGGTACTTGGTATATAGTACTGAGACTATTTTGTTCTGTGCAGTTCAGCCAGTATAACAATAATTGATGTCTTAAAATTATTGTTCTATTCATTTTAACTTTGCTTTCCATGTCATTGATTTGATGTTAAAGCCAAGGCATGTACACCCACACATATGCATATATGTATATTAATGTGCATATACAATACATATTGAAGTGTTTTTAAATCATTTTATTTGGAAATACCAACAAGTATATCTTTGAAAATGCCAACATATACCAAAAGTTCAGCTTTAGCAATGCCTGCTCTAAACAACTTTTGATGCATCTTATCATTGTTATTTTTAATGATGAGCACATAAAACTTTTTATGACTATGACAAGGAAATTTTTAATTAGTGCCCATGGAATTGTCTAGACTCAGCAGATTCAAACTACAGCCTTACTGAAGAATTCACTTCAGAATTAAGTTGGATGTGATTATTTAATTATATCACATATAAAATTACTCTAAATTCATTCATAAAACATATATGATGTAATGAGCTAGGAAAAAATTTATCAAAGCAGCAGGCTAAATCTTTGGCATCCAAACAAATAATATGACATGATATTTCCAGTGCAAGGTATAGCTGTATCAAGACTAAAATATTCAGAAATTCTGGAACACATTGAAGTATTAAAAATTGTCATGACAAGTTTATTACCCAGTGAAAATGAGGAATAATTATCTGCAAAAGCCTCTCTTTCCCACCTCTGCAGAGCACGAGCTAAAGCTATTTTTAAGTAGTTCAATGCACTGAAAAATACTAACTTAGGAGTAGAAAGAACTCATCTCCAAAGAAAGCCAAATAAAAAGGTTCCAATTAATATTTAAATAGTTTCCTTTTATAAAAAAATAATGGGGAAATCTAAGTAATATATCTACAAGTCTGTCATCTATAAATGTTTTAACATTTATAGTATAACAATCCATAATCAAATATGGATACTCTTATGTGTTAGTTCCTCTGGTAACCCTTCATTAAACAGTAAGTCATGCAAGTGTCTGATTCACTCAGCTTGAAAATAAACCATAAGATTAAATGATAATCAAGTAATATAAGTTTCCCACTAACCAGATATATGACTGATGATTGGAAGAGCAGGTGTATTTGCCACTAGCTAATTAAATTCTTGCTACAGGCTAATTAGACAGTAGCTTTTCTCTCTGAAAATACAATTATTTGCAAAAGGTTTGATGCCCCAAATTACATTTCTGGATTTAAATGTTCTCTATTCTAAAGTGCCATTGGGAATCTCTTGGCTAACAGTAACAAACAGCTAAAAAAGAAATACATTATGAGATTATAAAATATATTACATAAAATAATAAAATGGAAGAAAATGTATCAAAATATGGTCTGTTACACATTGGGAAAATATTCAATCTTATCACAGAGTAGTCTTAATTCTTAGGGTTCTATATGCCCTATATTTTTAATAGTTGCATGCAGTAAAAATAGTCCTCAACGTTTATTAAAGAAAGCATAATTGTATTATTCAATCAAGGATTAGAAATACGACAAAATGTGGTCCCATTTCAATTAGTGTTGTTGTATGAATACGTCACTAGTGGCTTATGTGGGAACAGAAGGTAGCTCACTTAATCTAAATACACTGAAGTAGAGATTATATGCATAGCTCTTTGTGGTTTTGAACTAAGTCAATAACTAATGTTAACTACAGGGGCCAGCAAAAATAATGGCCCTTTTTTATTACAAAATATTTTATTAGCAAAATCATAAGCATGTAATTCTGCAACATAACAATATTATACTTAATAACACCATGTGATATTTTAGGTGAAATGTCCAAAGTAAAACTATAATTATTACACCCCATATTATCACACTACAAACCACACTCAAGCAGGCGTTACTTCTGCCAGGCCCTGTATATGGAGATTGTGATTATGTAAGAAGAAGAAGAACATGTTAAGCTTCTCCAAATACTCAAAACAGTCCTCTATGTTAATTTTATACTTTCATATGAGGAATACAAATTGAAAGAAATTCAAACTATAAAATGCTTCATCATTTATATTCACCATAGTTTAATTTTGGCATAATATTGACCGGTATCTGATGAAAACTGGGGAGGAAAATCCACACTAAAAAAACAAAGCTATTTTTGTTTAAGTAACATATTTACTAATAACTATTAAAAATATAGGGCATATAGAACCCTAAGAATTAAGACTACTCTGTGATAAGATTGAATATTTTCCCAATGTGTAACAGACCATATTTTGATACATTTTCTTCCATTTTATTATTTTATGTAATATAATTTTATAATGCTCATAATGTATTTCTTTTTTAGCTGTTTGTTACTGTTAGCCAAGAGATTCCCAATTGCACTTTAGAATAGAGAACATTTAAATCCAGAAATGTAATTTGGGGCATCAAACCTTTTGCAAATAATTGTATTTTCAGAGAGAAAAGCTACTGTCTAATTAGCCTGTAGCAAGAATTTAATTAGCTAGTGGCAAATACACCTGCTCTTCCAATCATCAGTCATATATCTGGTTAGTGGGAAACTTATATTACTTGATTATCAATTTAATCTTATGGTTTATTTTCAAGCTGAGTGAATCAGACACTTGCATGACTTACTGTTTAATGAAGGGTTACCAGAGGAACTAACACATAAGAGTATCCATATTTGATTATGGATTGTTATACTATAAATGTTAAAACATTTATAGATGACAGACTTGTAGATATATTACTTAGATTTCCCCATTATTTTTTATAAAAGGAAACTATTTAAATATTAATTGGAACCTTTTTATTTGGCTTTCTTTGGAGATGAGTTCTTTCTACTCCTAAGTTAGTATTTTTTCAGTGCATTGAACTACTTAAAAATAGCTTTAGCTCGTGCTCTGCAGAGGTGGGAAAGAGAGGCTTTTGCAGATAATTATTCCTCATTTTCACTGGGTAATAAACTTGTCATGACAATTTTTAATACTTCAGTGTGTCCAGAATTTCTGAATATTTTAGTCTTGATACAGCTATACCTTGCACTGGAAATATCATGTCATATTATTTGTTTGGATGCCAAAGATTTAGCCTGCTGCTTTGATAAATTTTTTTCCTAGCTCATTACATCATATATGTTTTATGAATGAATTTAGAGTAATTTTATATGTGATGTAATATTAAATAATCACATCCAATCTTTCTGATGAGTGAATTCTTCAGTAAGGCTGTAGTTTGAATCTGCTGAGTCTAGACAATTCCATGGGCACTAATTAAAAATTTCCTTGTCATAGTCATAAAAAGTTTTATGTGCTCATCATTAAAAATAACAATGATAAGATGCATCAAAAGTTGTTTAGAGCAGGCATTGCTAAAGCTGAACTTTTGGTATATGTTGGCATTTTCAAAGATATACTTGTTGGTATTTCCAAATAAAATGATTTAAAAACACTTCAATATGTATTGTATATGCACATTAATATACATATATGCATATGTGTGGGTGTACATGCCTTGGCTTTAACATCAAATCAATGACATGGAAAGCAAAGTTAAAATGAATAGAACAATAATTTTAAGACATCAATTATTGTTATACTGGCTGAACTGCACAGAACAAAATAGTCTCAGTACTATATACCAAGTACCTCTTCTAACCTTAATTTACATGGAAATCCTATGAATGGCTATAGAGAAATAATTTCCTAGGAAATCAGTAGCACACTTGCCCATTGTTCTACACTGCTAGCACTCAAATTGATCTGACATCTTTTAACAGCTCATGA